>NC_069499.1:822647320-822662320 GCF_027579735.1 Bombina bombina | reverse complement strand
TTATTTTTATATGCATATAGGCCTGATGAAACAGCCCTGTGAGGCAGGGAAACACGTTGCCTTTTAAGTTTTTAATAAAGATGTGTTATGCACATTGTAACTATATTGCAATCTGATGAATGAATATTGGAGTACCTGTGTATCCTGCTACCTGGAGTACCTTTTTATCCTGCTACCTGTGCTCAGTCAGCTGGATGGCTGTAAAGTTCCAGCTTGCTATTAGAGCACCTCTCTTTTTTGTGAGTATTCTGTACACTATTTCATCCCTTTTTGATACAGACTGTGCTAGGCCATTTTGAGGCCCTTGTTTCCTTTGTGTTTTAGTTTTCTTCACCAGAGACCCTGCCCAAAGAGCAGTCTTGGCCGAGGATGAACAATAGTTATAGAACTTGTTGGACTTGTGCACTATTTATCCATATCACGTTTACTTGAATATTCACATGACCTTTTCTCCTCTTATTGGGCACACCTTTTTTTTTCTTTGGTGTTTTGAGGAAAACTCTTAGTAAATAGTTGAGTATGTGAGTTTGACAGTTTACACATCTAATGCTAATCTGCTAAAATGTTGGTCAAGGTTTAAGAAAATCAAACAGGCTGTGAGACTCTTTGAAGCCTCACATCTGCACAAAAGTGGACTTACAAGTCGTCCAACACCAGCTTTCTTCACCAAGGCATCCTGGTTGAATGTCTGTCACCCTTGTCAAGAGCAACTTGATCATACAGATTGCAGCACTGACCCGCATACTATAACCAACCTCTAGACGCATTTGAAATTATTATTTTTTCCCGTAACTCAGAGTTCTTCACAACCGTGATAGTGCATCGATTGGTATGTGTCCCAAGATCAACACTTTGCTCTCTATATGCAGAACTGGCTGCTAGAGGAGGGATCCCAATACTGTTAGTGCTCCACTATTGCCATGTGGATGTCATCGACATTGAAGTTGAACCGATCCCCTGATACTCTTAGAACCAAGAGCAGCATTGGTCTGTTTAGAATGCATGATGCATATAAGAATTGCAAAGCTGAGCGGGGGCTATTACATCAATACACTTGCGAAAACACTTATGGCCACATTTATCAAAGCCCGGACAGACAGAATTTACTTCCACGAACCTGTCCACCTGGGATCACAGAAAGTCTGCTTGTACAATTCCACCCCTGCTTAGGCAAGCCAAATTACGTGCGAGTAGGGGCTGTCAATCACTCTGGGCGAACGTGTCGGGGGTGATTTTAATATGCCAGCAAAGAGCTGGCATACAGGTTCAGAAAGAGTGGTCCGAAGATCCACCAAAGCTGCATACGCAGCTTGATAAATGGAGCCCTTAATATTAGTAGGAAAGTTGTCAGTGGATCTATCTTCCAAAAAAACAATATTTAAAGTAGTGTTGACAGATCCAGTATGCTCCATCATGTAAAACAGGCTTTAACTATAAACTACAGAAAATAAATTAATGTGGCAGACAAATAACAAACAAGGATTTAAACACAACAATTCTAGAAAGAAAAATTGGTAAATACAGAATCAGAGAACCTTTCATCAAAAATGCACCCACAAAATAGACAGCTCTTGAAAGTATTGAAAATCCTACCCCCTCCACAAATAAGGCCAACAGAAGTGCGCCATAAGGCAAAAAACCTGCGCTAGAAAGTGCAAAGCGATGCGTGCTAACCCGATACAGGTCAGTAGCATGGAAGGGAATAGAAAAACTATGAGGATAGACGAAAAGCCTATAGTGCTAACAATGCACACATAGCCGAATCACACTAACTAAATAGCCTATGTGCGAAAAAACAAAGCAAAATCACTAAATAGCCTATGCTTGCGAAATTGTAGTGCGCCAACTTAAATAGCCTAAGAGCAAAACCAGAGTGCACTAAAAAGCAGACATGTGCACGCCTGACAACACGCAAGGACTAAACTGTTGTGTACAAAACTAGACCAATCCAATCTACGTGTGACAGCAGAGGATATAAGTATGTAGAGTATAACTATGATCCAACAGCAGGAGGTTTAGGGATTGGTCCTCGAGACACCAGTGATAGGCCCGTGACTTACTCCCACTGGGTGGAATTGGGCCACTACCCAATACTCCATAAACTTCAAGGTGTTTGACTGGAATTGGCTCCAATGTATATAGATATATCTAAATATGAGTATGTGTGTATATAAATATGTATATGTGTGTGTGTGTGTGTGAAAAGGGGGCAACATAAATACTACAAATAAATTGCAAAGTAATTTCATTATTCATAACTAAACATTTTATGTAACAATCTCAAGGTGTTTACTGTCCCTTAATAAATGCTAGAATTTTTTATTTTTGTAAACTTAATATCAAATTGCAAGGTCTGTTTGTCATTGATTTCATGTTGCTGCCTGTTGTGATTTTGAGTCTGTGTTCTATTTGGATAATTGAGGAACACCATAAAAAAATGGTAATGCATATTAAAAACACTTGATGAAGCGCCTCTAAGCCAGGAAATGCGTCAGCTGTTATTCTGTGGTGTGTTGCCTTACGCTTTGTTTTATACTGTTTATGAACTAAATAAAACACTCTTGGATTGCATTTATCCCCTGCCTGGGACTAAAGCATTATTATTTTCAGATACATTTTAAAAACACCTCTGAGCCTGAGTTAATATAAGTACCAGGACAGATGGAGAGAACTGAAAGAGATGATATTGGACCAGACACAGATAAATGGTCAGAGCATTAAAAAGCATTTTTTTAGTTTAGATAGAAGGTGAGGGCTATGTAGAGATTGTGCCTGATTGCTGAAGTGCTCTCAATTACAGAAATAATTCCATCATGCAAAAAATAAAATAAAAAGTATTTTAAGAAACTGAACAGGAACCAGGGGAATATATAGAAGAGTGGATTACCTGCCTTCAGTTGCTATTGAAAGACTGTTCATTTTATGAAGCAGTTGTTATAATAAATGACAGAATGCTAATTGGGTCGAAATCAAAGGTAATGGAAGAAAACTGCTGTCCGATGATAATTTCATATAAGAGAAACCCCTGAAAAATGCATCACATATAAAGCATCAAAGACGGACTTTAATGTTGAAGACAAAAAAACAAAAAAAACCCTAAAATATCAGTTATCACGACAAATAAGAGACAATCATAACATCTGAAGATTGCAGGGACATCGCCGCCACTAATAAAATTTATTAACCCCTATTCCACCGCTCCCTCGACATCGCCGCCACTATACTAAAGTTATTAACCTCTATTCCCCCGTACCCCAACATCGCCCACACTATAATAAATCTATTAACCCCTTTTCCACCGCTCCCCGACATCGCCGCCACTAAATAAAGCTATTAACCCCTAAACCTCTGGCCTCCCACATCACTACCACTAAATAAACCTATTAACCCCATAAAACACCAGCCCCCCACATTGCAACAACCAAAATTAAGCTATTAACCCCTAAACCTAACCCTTACGTAACCCTAAACCTAACACCCTCTAACTTTAACATAATTAAAATAGAGCTAAATTAAAGTTATAATTATTAACTAAATAATACCAATTTAAAACTAAATACAAACTTACCTGTGAAATAAAACCTAAGCTAGCTACAATATAACTAATAGTTATATTGTAGCTAGCTTAGGTTTTATTTTTATTTCACAGGTAAGTTTATATTTATTTTAACTAGGTAAACTAGTTAGTAAATAGCTATTAACTATTTACTAAATACCTAGTTAAAATAAATACAAACTTACCTGTGAAATAAAACCTAAGCTGCCTTGCACTCAACCTAACATTACAAAAAAATATAAAAAACACTAAAATTACAAAAAATAAAAAAAACTACCATTACAAAAAATAAACGAAATTATCCAAAATAATAAATATTATTCCTATTCTACCCTTTTAAAAAAATAAAAAAAACACCCCAAAATAAAAAAACCCTAATCTATAATAAACTACCAAGGGCTCTTAAAATGGCCTTTTGTAGGGCATTGCCCTAAAGAAATCAGCTAATTTCCTATAAAAGAAAAACAAACACCCCTAACAGTATGCAAACCCAAACCCACAAAATAAAGTAAAACGTAATCTACCCATTGCCCTGACAAGGGCATTTGTTTGGTCATTGCCCTTAAAAGGGCATTCAGCTATTTTTCCTGCCCTTAAAAGGGCATTCATCTCTATTATGAAATGCCCAACTCCTAATCTAAAAATAAAAACAAACCCCAAAACGAAGAAAAAACATTACACAAAATAACAAACAAATTATCCAAAATAATAACAATTATTCCTATTCTAATACCCATTTTAAAAAACCCACCCCAAAATAAAAGAAACCTAATCTAAAATTAACTACCAATAGCCCTTAAAAGGGCCTTTTGTAGGGGATTGCCCTAAGTTAAACAGCTCTGTTACCTGAAAAAAATACAAAGAGCCACTACCATTACAACCCCCCAAACCAACAAAATTAAAAAAAAAAACTATCTAAAAAAACCTAATCTACCCATTGCTCTGAAAAGGGCATTTGTATGGGCATTGCCCTGAAAAGGGCATGCAGCTCTTTTGCTACCCTTAAAAGGGCATTCAGTTCTTTTAAAAGTGCCCACCCTAATCTAAAAAAACCCAACCCCATAAAACTTTAAAAAAAACCTAACACTAACCCCTCTTTAGGTTCTCACAGTTCTTGTAGTCCCACTTGAACGATCTTCCTCCCGGCTGCTCCATCTTCATCCAGGTGACTCCATCTTCATCCATCGCGGGACCGGCATCTTCTTCATCCCTGTGCATGCAGATTGGCAATGCGCAGAGGTGAAGGTCCAAGGTGGAGGTCCAGATGGAGGTCCAAGGAGGAGGTCCAAGCAGAGGTCCATCGATCCGACATGGAGGTCCTCTTCATGTGATCGTCCGCCGCACACTGAGGATTGAAATGCAAGGTACCCCTTTTATACTGGGGGTACCATTGCATTCCTATTGGCTAAAAATTTTGAATCAGCCAATAGGAATTAGGGCTGCTAAAATCCTATTGGCTCTCATTCTATTGGCTGATTCAATTTTAAGGGCAGGAAAAAGAGCGGAATGCCCTTTTAAGGACAATGCCCATACAAATGTCCTTTTCAGGGCAATGGGTAGATTAGGTTTTTACTTTATTTTTTATTTTGTGTGTTTGGGGGGTGGGGGCTTGTAATACTTTTAGGGGGTGTTTGTTTTCCTTTTGTAGGAAAAGAGCTGATTTCTTTAGGGCAATGCCCTACAAAAGGCCCTTTTAAGAGCCCTTGGTCGTTTATTATAGATTAGGGTTTTTTATTTTGGGGTGGGTTTTTTATTTTTTTAAAAGGGTATTAGAATAAGAATAATTTTTATTATTTTGGATAATTTCGTTTGTTATTTTTTGTAATGGTAGTTTTTTTTTTAATTTTAGTGTTTTTTTATTTTATGTAATGTTAGGTTTTAGTGAAAGGCAGCTTAGGTTTTATTTTCACAGGTACATTTGCATTTATTTTAACTAGGTAGTTAGTAAATAGTTAATAGCAGATACGATCGGGATGATTGACACCCCCTGCTAGCGGCCGATTGGCCGTGAATCTGCAGGGGGCGCCATTTCACTAGAAATGCTTGTGCAATGTTAAATGCAGACAGCTTGTGCTGTCAGCATTTAGCGATGTCGGGCAAACATGATCCTCTACAGCTAATCATGTCTGCCCACATCTTAATAAATCAGCCCCTCAGTGCTATTGCATTGTGGTGTTAACATGCATTCGTTGATTATGCAAATTTACTGTATTTACTGGTCCTTTAATTATGGGATCATTGTGAAGATTATTGTATGTGCACTTGCAAGTGACGTAAACACTACTAGTGGTGCACTCAGGGTTTCTTTATAAAGTGCTATACAATACAGTTGAACCCACAGAGCAGGTAGATTTATTTTATGTTCCAACTATGTTCTGCCATATTTTCTCTGCTTAAAGGAATGCTAAACCCAATTTTTATTTCATGATTTAGATAGAGCAAGCTATTTTAAGCAACTTTCTAATTTACTCCTATTATCATTTTTTCTTTATTCTCATGCTATCTTTATTTGAAAAAAAAAAACAAGAATCTAAGCTAAGGTGCTGGCCCATTTTTGGTTTAGAACCCTGGATAGTGCTTGCTTATATGGTGGCTACATTTACCACCAATCAGCAAGCGGAACCCAGGTGCTGAACCAAAACGATTGCTGTCCGCTGCCTCAGTGGTAGCGGACGAGTTAGGAAGCAGCGGTCTTAACTGCTGCATTAACAGCATGTTAAATCGGCTCTCTGCATTTATCATTGCACCAGCAGTTCTTGTGAACTGCTGGCGCAATGCCGCCCCCTGCAGATTCACCGCCAATCAGCCGCTAGCAGAGGGTGTCAATCAACCCAATTGTACTCGATTGGGTTGATTTCTGGCGATGTCTGTCCGCTGCCCCAGAGCAGGCGGACAGATTATGGAGCAGCAGTCTTTAGACCGCTGCTTCATAACTTCTGTTTCCAGGGAGCCTGAAGACTCGCCAGAAACACAGGGCATTAAGCTCCGTACCGAGCTTGATAAATATGCCCCATAGTCTGAACTTCAAATGAGCAGACGGACAGGTTATGGAGCAGCGGTCTTTCCATACGGAGCTTGATAAATTGACCCCCTAAAATAAATTTTTCTTAGTTTTCTTGGTATCTTTATTTGAAAAAGCAAAAATGTAAGTTTAGAAGCTGACCCATTTCTGGTTCAGCACTAGGGTAGCGCTTGCTGATTGATGTCTAAATGTAGCCACCAATCAGCAAACGCTACCCATGTGCTAAAGCAGAAATGGGTCGGCTCCTACGCTTAAATGTTTGCTTTTTCAATTAAAGATACCATGAAAACGAAGATAATTTGATAATAGGAGTAATTTAGAAAATTGTGTAAAGTTGCATGCTCTATCTAAATCATGAACATCTAATTTTGACTAGACTATCCCTTTAATTTTGACTTGAGTGTCCCTTTAAACTCTAGGATGCACAAAATACATGTAACATAAAAGAAACATATATCATAAAGTAATAAATACAAATAATTCAGTTTCACTGACATTGCACATTATAAACAATTTGTCAGTCTGTTAAGCTTCACAAATAAATATGTTTTTATTGAAAATCAATGGCCTAGATTACGAGTTGTGCGTTAGCCTTATAAAGCAGCGTTAAGAGGTCCTAACGCTGCTTTTTAATGCCCGCTGGTATTACGAGTTTTGCAGGTACAGGTGTACCGCTAACCTTTTTAGCCAGACTCAGAAATACCGCAAATCCACTTACGTCAATTGCGTATCCTATATTTTCAATGGAACTTAAATAGCACCGGTATTATGAGTCTGACCAAAAGTGAGCGGTAGACCCTCTCCTGTCAAGCCTGGTACCGCATTTTAAAGTCAGTAGTTATGAGTTTTACACTACAGCCGTAGCATAAAACTCTTAACTAAAATGCTAAAAAGTACACTAACACCCATAAACTATCTATTAACCCCTAAACCGAGGCCCCCCCCTCATCGCAAACACTAAAATAAATATTTTAACCCCTAATCTGCTGAACCGGACATCGCCGCCACTATAATAAATATATTAACCCCTAAACCGCCGCACTCCCGCATCGCAAACACTAGTTAAATATTATTAACCCCTAATCTGCCGGCCCTTACATCGCCGCCACCTACATTAATTTATTAACCCCTAATCTGCCGCCCTCAACGTCGCACCACTATAATAAAGCTATTAACCCCTAAACCTAAGTCTAACCCTAACCCTAACACCCCCTAACTTAAATATAATTTAAATAAATCTAAATACAATTACTACAATTAACTAAATTATTCCTATTTAAAACTAAATACTTACCTATAAAATAAACCCTAAGCTAGCTACAATATAACTAATAGTTACATTGTAGCTATCTTAGGGTTTATTTTTATTTTACAGGCAACTTTGTATTTATTTTAACTAGGTACAATAGTTATTAAATAGTTATTAACTATTTAATAACTACCTAGTTAAAATAAAGACAAATTTACCTGTAAAATAAAACCTAACCTAAGTTACAATTACACCTAACACTACACTACAATTAAATTAATTACCTAAATTAAATACAATTAATTACAATTAAATAAAAAGTGCAAAACCCCCCACTAAATTACAGAAAATAGTAAAGAAATTACAAAATTTTTAAACTAATTACACCTAATCTAATCCACCTAACAAAATAAAAAAGCCCCCCCCCCCAAATAAAAAACCCCCAACCCTACACTAAATTACAAATAGCCCTTAAAAGGACCTTTTGTGGGGCATTGCCCCAAAGTAATGAGCTCTTTTACCTGAAATAAAATTTACAATCCCCCCAACATTAAAACCCACCACCCACACAATCAACCCTACTCTAAAACCCACCCAATCCCCCCTTAAAAAAACCTAATACTAACCCTTTAAAGATCACCCTACCGTGAGAAGTCTTCACTCATTTATTTAGTTTTAAATAGGAATAATTTAGTTAATGATAGTAATTTTATTTAGATTTATTTAAATTATATTTAAGTTAGGGGGGGTTAGGGTTAGACTTAGGTTTAGGGGTTAATATGTTTATTATAGTGGTGGCGACGTTGGGGCGGCAGATTAGGGGTTAATAAGTGTAGTTAGGTTTGCGGCGACATTGGGGGCGGCAGATTAGGGGTTCATAAGTATAATGTAGGTGGCGGCGGTGTCCGGAGCGGCAGATTAGGGGTTAATAATATAATGTAGGTGTCAGCGATGTCGGCAGCAGATTAGGGGTTAATAAGTGCAAGATTAGGGGTGTTTAGACTTGGGGTTCATGTTAGGGTGTTAGGTGTAGACATAAATATTATTTCCCCATAGGAATCACCTATGGGGCTGCGTTAGGAGCTTTACGCTGCTTTTTTGCAGGTGTTAAGTTTTTTTTCAGCCGGCTCTCCCCCATTGATTCCTATGAAGAAATCGTGCATGAGCAGCGCTGGTATTGAGGAGAGAGTAAAATTGTGCTCTTCGCTCACTTTTTTGCGGTTAACGCCGGGTTTGTAAAAATCTGTAATACCAGCGCTGCAGGTAAGTGAGCGGTGAGCATAAACTGCTCGTTAGCACCGCACAGCTTCTAACGCAAAACTCGTAATCTAGGTGATTATTTCTTAGTGATTCTTCCCCTCCTAAAAATAATCATATTGGTGAACCATGGCTAGGGAATAATGAATATAATAACAAACTGTACTAAGTGGCATTTTCATTAAAGGGACACTCAAGTCAAAATTAAACTTTCATGATTCAGATAGATCATGCAATTTTAAACAACTTTCCAATTTACTTCCATTAACAAAATGTGCACAGTCTTTTTATATTTAACTTTTTGAGTCACCAGCTTCTACCGAGCATGTGCAATATGCATTTGTGATTGGCTGATGGCTATCACATGATACATTGGGATTAGAAATATACAAAACTTTGCAATTTAATTTAAGAAAATCTACTACTCATTTGAAGCTCAGACTAAGGGGCCTATCTATCAAGCTCCGAAAGGAGCTTGATGGCCCGTGTTTCTGGCGAGTCTTCAGACTCCCAGAAACAGCAGTTATGAAGCAGTGGTCACAAAGACCACTGCTCCATAACCTGTCCGCCTGCTCTGAGCAGGCAGACAGACATCGCCAGAAATCAACCTGATAGAGTACGATCGGGTTGATTGACACCCCCTGCTGGCGGCCCATTGGCTGTGAGTCTGCAGGGGCGGCGTTACACCAGCAGCTCTTGTGAGCTGCTGGTGCAATGCTGAATACGGAGAGCGTATTGCTCTCCATATTCAGCGAGGTCTGGCGGACTTGATCCGCACTGTCGGATCAGGCCCGCCAGACCTTGTTAAATAGAGGCCTATGGGGCATATTTATTAATGTGCAAGCGGACATGATACGATGTAGCGTATCATGTCTGCTGCACATCGATAAATGCCGACAGCATACGCTTGTGAACTGCTGGTGCAATACCGCCCCCTGCAGATTCGTGGCCGATAGCAGTGGGTGCCAATCAACCTGATCGTTTTAGATCGGGTTGATTTCTGTCCGCGGCCTCAGAGCAGTTGGACGAGTTATGGAGCAGTGGTCTTTAGACCGCTGCTTCACATACTCATTCCCTAGTTTTGCATAACCAACACAGTTATATGTGCAGCCATATCCCTGTGAGCACATTGGGCAGGGAGTCCACATCTGGTTTCCCCCATCACCCTTAGGGAGACTTCCTAGGGTCTTAATACAATTATACAGTATATAGATGGAAAAACACTCATCCAGGAAAGAACAAGAGCTCAGCAGCTTGTTCTATTGCGAGTCACTACTTAAAAGCAGCCTCTTATTGCAATTGTTATTTTTACAGAGGAGAACTTTTCTGAAGTATATCAGTTTGACCCCGACTAACAAGGTCAATCCAGCCCCAAAAAATGGGGCAATTATCATTACTAGTTTCCACTCTCACCTCCAAGGCTTTTTCTCTCACTACAACATCTTCAATGTCTCCCCACCCTTTAACTTATAGGCTGTAAACTCTTCAGAACATGGCCATGCAGACATCCCAACCTGCAAAAACTAATTTCAGGGAGGTGGCTTCACTCGCTACTGCGCCGCCACCCCACCAACCTCCCAGTTGTATATTGGACACCTTGAAACCCCAAATAAGATAGAGACTTATCATTAAAATAGCTTCCCACTAAAGTCACATTAAAAAAAAAGTAGCTTTATTGCACAACCACATACAACAAACCTATTTTCCAGTGATCGTATGCTTGTTGAATTCTTAAATATTTTAGAATATGAAGTTTAATTACGTGCAGTAAATAAGGTAGTATTTGTGTTTTATTTTATTAAAATCAGTGAGGGCTTTTTGGTTGCTGATGCTTTAAGGGTTCTATAATGCCCCAGCAACAAAAGGCATTACTTAAAGAATCACTTTTCTGGATTTGGGCCACATTGGATCATGGTACTTGGAGTTTCAGGGAGATTTCATTCCATTTGCTGGCATCAGGGAGTCGCTATTACAATCAGGGAGACTCCCTGAACTTCAGGGAGAGTTGGGATGTCTGGCCATGGAACTATATAATTATATACACCCCCACTTATGTACTAGTACTCAGCACTACAGAATTTGTCTGCGCTTTAAAATGAACAATGATAATTAATCCACCCTTGTGATAGGATGGACTGCCACTACAAGGCTTCTACACAACTGTAGTGCTTGTAAATCCAGGTGATTTAGAAATATATCTGACACAGAGTCCATTTATACAGCAACTAACTCCACAAACTTTATTTCCTGGTTCCTCACTCTAACACTGTCCCCGCCCCTGCTTCTTTGCAACAATTATATACATTTCTAAGCCAGAGCACAAACTAGGAAGAAAGCATTATATATTATAATATCACAACAGACACCATATCTCTCCCTTACTTTAGATTAGAAACATAACAATTAAACTAAACATAAATATAACTATATCTATACTATGCCTAATATTTAGAAATAAGACCAACTATATTTCACATAAAAGAGCTGCATGATGACATTATAATACATTATATGAAAACACTAATATTATTTTTCAAAGTCTTTAAGGTATTCAGGAGGTCTTCTGTTTTCTCTGAGAGGGTATTTTCTATTAGTATCTGAGGACTGATCTCATGTGCTTATGTTTTCTTCCCCGTCACTACTCTCTGTGTTATCCATATTGTAATCATGTTCGTCAAATAATTTGGGTATATCAGAATCATCATCTTCTGCATCAGATAATTCAGTGTCCTGTTCTTCGTGTAGTTTCTTGAAGAAAGAAGAATTCCAAGTAATTGTATGTCCATTTCTTACTGCAGTGATCCTTGATCCTTGAATTCTTGTAACTGTATATGGGACAACATCATATAAAGTATCCAACTTGTGTCGTCTATATTGCCGACACAGGACTCTGTCTCCAACAGCAAAAAGGGCAGATTTGGTATAACAGTATTTATCCGCATAAGCTTTCATCTTGGCTTTGACATGACTGTCTTTTTGCATCAAGTCCTTGTTGAGTGTCTCTGTTAGTGAATCATTTATATCCGGAATTTTGATCCGAAGTTTGCAATTGAATAACAGCTCTGCAGGCGATCTGCCAGTAGTACAATGGAGAGTTGATCGATAGTCTCTCAGAAAAGAGTATACATTTTGTTTCCATGGTCTACCTTATGCTGTAGTTGCCTTTAGAATTTTCCTCATAGAACGCATGAATCTTTCAGCTTCTGCATTAGCTTGTGGCCACAAAGGAGTAATGTGCCTATGTTTAAATCAAAGATATGAAGCAAATTTATTAAACTGAGTACTGTTAAATGGGTGAGCATTATCTGTTTCAACAATTATAGGAATTCCCAATAAAGAGAAAACTTTGTCTAAAACAGGAATAACAGTGACTGAAGATGTTAAGCTGATAACTTCTACTAATAGTTATCTTGAATATTCGTCTATAACCACCATCAAATAATCTCCAGTAGGTAATGGGCCATAAAAATCTATACTCACATTGCACCATGGTGCTTCAGACAATGCAGATATTTTTAAAGGTTCTTTGTGAGTTCCTGGAATTGTGGCTTGACACACAATATAATTTCTCACCAACTTTTCTACTTGTTGATCTATTGATGGAAACCACACTTTTTCTCATAATAAACTTTTCATTTTAACTATTCCTTGGTGACCTTCATGTGCTAAGGATAATACCTCACAAGATAATACTGTTCTCATTATTCACTGCAAATGACTTCAACTCTTTTCCATGTATTTTGTCAGAGTCAGCTGTGTACCATTTTTCATTCGTTACTAATACAGCAAGTTTTTGCAGTATAGGATCAGCTATTGTTGCTTGTTGTATTTTTTCTACACTCAATGCTTTAGGTATAGCATGATTAGTAACAAAATTAATATATTCTGCATCCATGGAACTTGGAGAACTTGTGAATGAATCTACTGATATAGGATGTTGAGACATATAGTCTGCTAGGTTCTCTTTTCCAGATTTATAGACCACAGTAAAATTGTATGGTTGTAGCCTTAAACCCCATCTTTCTATTGTAGAGGGCAGTTTGGATTTTAGATTATTCCAGATCAACTGTAAAGGCTTATGATCAGTCATCAGTGTGAATGGACAACCATATAAATATAAATAAAAGTATTCACAACTCCAAACTAATACCAGAGCTTCATGTTCGGTTTGAGAATAACGTTTTTCCACATCATTTAAAGAATGGCTACCATAAGCAATGATATAATGCTTGCCTTTGTCTCTCTGCGCCAGAATAGCACCTAAACTTACAGGGCTAGCATCTACTAAAAGAATAGTTTGTCGTTGAGGGTTAAAATAGGACATTGTCTTGTCACTGGTCAACCCTGTTTCAATTGTTGAAAAGCTTGTTGTTCAGTTTCAGTCCAACGCCATGGCACACTTTTCTTTGTTAACTCTCTTAAAGGTGTGGCAATAGTAGAAAAATCAGGGATAAATCGAGAACAGTAATTAACCATCCCTAGGAAACTTCTGACTTCACTGGAGTCTATAGGAGGATTTGCATTTTGAATTGCTTCCACTTTCTTTGGAACTGCTGATATGCCTTCAGCTGAAAAGACAAATCCATAAAATTCTATTTTAGTTTTGTTAAATTCACACTTACTGCAATTTAAGGTAAGTCCTTTCTCATGAAGTCGCTCAAAAACTGCAGTGAGATTTTTATCATGGTCCTCTTGAGTAGCTCCAAACACAATAATATCATTGCTGAAGTTCTTAACTTCTGGATATCCAGATAATGTTTGCTGTATTGCATTTTGAAATACTTCAGCAGTAGAAGAAACACCAAAACCAAAACTTACACGCTTGTATCTCCACAATCCTGTGGGTGTTGAGAATGTAGTTATATATCTGCTTGTTGGATCCAATTCCAGTTGATGATAGCCTGATTTTAAATCAAGTTTGGAGAAAACTTTTGCTTGGTTGAGATCATGAATTATATCATCTAATGTTGGAGTAACGTAGCGCTCCCTGATAACGGCAGTGTTGGCTTGCCTCATGTCTATGCAAATTCTTACACTATTTGGGTCTTTGGGTTTGGCATTGATATTATTGGGGAGACAGCTGTACTTGAAAATCTTTCAATTTACCAATTCCATTAAACAAATGAGAATACTTCTGTACTAACTGATCTGCTGCAGATCCTGTGCCCTTTCTAGGTGAAATTGCATTAATAAGCTTTATAAGTCCCAAACTGGATGAAGTTTCAAAACTCAGAAGAGAAGAATTTTGACCCTTTACAACAAAAAACATAGTTGCTGTTTTGTTGTGTTTAAATGCACATGTGGCTGTAAATTTACCAATGACATTAAGGGGTTTAGTTGATCCATATGCATATATATTTATTTTACTCTGTAATAGCTGTGGTTGTGGTTTTAACATGTGAAATGTTTGTTCACCCACTAAATTAACAGCAGTTCATGAATTAATCAATGCAGTGATTTTAGTGTCATTAATGAGTACATCAACTTGTGGCTGAGTTAGGTTACACATGTTGTGTACTACAAATACATATTTGTCATCATTGTTTGAATATTGTCATTTTTGATCAGGAGATCTGACTAGATTTACTTTCCACTGCTCTGATGTATGTGGCTCAGTATGTGATTGAGGTATTTGATACAATTTTCTTCTACATTGCTTTGCAAAAAGATTGCATTTTCCACATGCCCTGCATTGCTTTTTCCTTACTGGACAAGTACCATTACGTGGATAGGAACCCCCACAGTTCCTGCATAACACACATGAGGTCTGCTTCTTTCTTGTGGACTGTACTGTTGAACTGTCTTTTTGAACTCTATTTGTAATAAACTGATCTTCAGTAGATCTATTTTCTATGCTTGCATCTTGCCTGTCAGCTATTTCTAATGTTCTGCCATAATCAAGCAAATCTTTTAAAG